>NC_135170.1:2460325-2504491 GCF_041146795.1 Maylandia zebra
GTCCAGATTAAAAGCAAGTTCTCAAACAAACACGAAATTGATTTAAGAATATCTCTTCAATAAATAAATTACATCAGACACAAACTGATTTAAATAAATAAATAAATACATGAATAAATAAATGTATTCATGTCCAATGAAGAAATGCTGAAGAACACCTAAAAGGAACCGATCTGTAACAAAAAGGCAACTAAAAACATGCATGCTCTACATTATTCGTACAGTCGGTCCGTTTCACCGTCGTCACTTAGAAACAAGCAGCCACATTTAAGCAACATTTGTCACAAGCAAACGGTGGCTGACGCTGATACGTCTCTTCAACCAGCGAGGCAGGATGGAGGCTCTCTGTCAGGGTGGAAAACGACTCTCGGATTCTTTGGCTTACGGGGAGCTTTTGTCTTTTATTACCTACTGTATGTACTGTAGAATCAAACACTGTAGTAGTTATCGCTTCAGCGGTCCACAGCCCTGGTCAGTGTTATGCTGCTCACGTTACAGTTTACAGCTGATGTCGACTGGGTCAGCGGGGTTTGGTTAGGGTCGGCATACCTACACCTGTCTGCTTCTGCTCCTGTCTTTAGGAGGGGACCCGCGGGATTCCCAGTTACTGATGTCATGGTTACCAGTGTCATTTTACAAACACAACCAGTGGCCAGAAGAAGGCAGCTTAGAGCCCAGTTTGGACTGAAAATGTGAAACCTCATTCATGCTGTTTGTTTTTACAGCAAATGATTTCTCTGACTGTGGCTTAGTGGCAACATTTCTCACCAATGAGACTTTGTTTCTACTGGACATTGTTCTAATAGTTTAAAGTAGTTTTGAATAGTTTCTCTGATTTGAACACCAACAGCAACCCACCTGCACTCTTGCCTGAAAGTAACCTGGCTTTAGCAAACTGCACACAATAAATAAGTAGCTTCAGTGAGCTCAATTTCAAATTCAGACACTAAACGTGACACTCAAAGTTCAGGAAGTCAAACCCCTTTACTGAACTTGTAATTCACTTCTATTCACCATTTCAGACACGAGCATCATATCGTCAGCAGACTCTCTCAGCGTGTCTCCTCCAGGCCTGTAAACTACACCTGTGTGCAAAAACTGTAGAAAGGAGCACAAAACCAAATGGACACACCGGAGTGCAAACCCCCCAATCAAACCAAACGTGAACAGATGTGACTGTTTGTTTGTGGTTTCTTATTACTTTAGTTTTCAGGAGTGGTGACTTTATTCCGAAATGATGGGTCGCTCCAAGTCCACAACGAACACTTGACACACACAAAGGAGAAAAAGAGCGATGTTCCCATCCCTGTCGTCACTGACTGAACTGGTCTTGTTTTTTCCAGCTGGCATGTGGTGTATGGTGCGATGACATATGGCTTTCCCGAAACAAAGAAAACTGAAGCGCCAAATACTTGTGAGAAAAAGAACGAATAAAGCGTTTATATTACACCAACTGATGGGTTCAGTCTGAGATGTCAGTCCTCGTGGTGTTGAGGACTTACACTCACTGCTTTCACCATATACAGGATGTTTACGGCGTGTGACCGCGTATGTAAGTTCCAACAGCTAAAACACATCAATCTTTCCATTTCTCTTATTTCCCGTGTTGCATCTGCCCGTCACTCGCTTCAGTATCCATTAAGTCAACACTATCAGAGTCTTTGAAGATGCGCTCTTCTCTGTAGACAACAGCCAGGAAAAAAACTTGCTCTGAGACAAGATGTTACATCAAACTCTTTGCTCCAGCATCTCCTCAGATACCATCCCATTATCGTCCCGGTCTGGCACGTACCATCGTCTGAGTTCCTTCCTCTCTGTCCAGCTGTGGGTCAGTCTACTCAATGGAGTGGTGTGGAGGAAGACGGGCTGGGTGTAGGGTCAGGTAATGAGCAACAGTGTTACAAGAGGAGCAGTTAGCATTTAGTATAAGAGTGAGAAAAACAGGAAGTATGGTGGTCTGTCGGTCATGGGCCTTATTCGATGACCATGCAGTGAGGCAGGTGCTGCGAGTAGTATTTGAAGAGCTCAGCAGTTGCTCCGGGGCAGTTAGTCAACTCCAGCTCTTCCAGCTCGTGTAGCTGGATGAGGCCTGACAGACCAGTGGTGGTCAGCAGGGGGCAGCCTAGGAGAACAAAGCAGAAGAACACTTCAGCTGTGGGCTTGCTAAAGAAAAGCACTGATCGCTTCTCTCCGGTGATTAATATTTATTCCATAAAAAGCCTGTCAGTAGTGAAAATGATGATATTTTCTAATGGCTTGTTATGTCACAGCGACAGCACACAGCCTACATTTACGATCACATAATCATACAGATGCTCAAAATGTGGAATCAGGAACAACATACAGACAAAAGAGCAGAGGAGCACACTGCACGTGTGCACTGGCTGCACACTCCTATTCTGTTAAAGGATATTTCCTCATTTAGTCCTTTGGTTATTCTGGTAAATGGTAAATGGCCTGTATTTGTATAGCTTTACTCGTCCTTAAGGACCCCAAAGCGCTTTACACATCCAGTCATCCACCCATTCACACACACATTCACACACTGGTGATGGCAGCTACATTCTGGTGGAATAATAAACGACAGATGCTTAACACATCGAGGTTGGTTGAGTTGTTATAATAGTGAAGCTAGTCCTTTAGATCTCCGTTTTTATTAAGTGGTAACAGGACTCCCACATGCCCTCCCAGGGACTGTAACTCCCAGAGAGGACATTTGGATTCTTAGTCTAGAAGAGTGGAACAGCTGTACACCAGTTACTCCTGCAAGAGTGCCGCTAACATACAGATGCTTTCATGTCTGTGTGCTGCAGATGACAAACTTCACGACTTCTTTGCAACTAAGTTCTTGAAATATGTGACCCCTGCATATATTTCATTTCAGAAGACTCTGTAGCAAACAAAACCGAGTATTGCACTCAACTTAACTAGCTGTGTGATTCTGCACCTTTTTTAATATTACAGTGTCAGTCAAAACACTTGACACATTCAGACACTTTGGACTGGCACAGTCGTTGTTCAGCCGGCCGGCCACATCCAATCCTATTGGCTGCCCCTGGCCAGCCTGTGTGAGGTCAGCAGGAAATTAGCATAATAATGAGACATCATGCATTTTGACCCATTTCAGTGTCTAAATACTCTTTGATAAACTCTCCATCACAGAATAGCTAACTGTTGTTCTGGGAGAGCAGAAAAGTGCTGTATAAGCACCTGTGCATTTACCATCCACTGCCCACACACGATTTCAGATGGAGCTGCTCGATGTTTCTTGTCTGATGAAGAGCAGGTGTGTTTGAAATGTCACCAGATGAAACCATAAAGGAATCTGGAGGCCTGGTTAATCCTTTTTTATTTGGAAATCAGTGCCTTCTGGTTTTATTTCCATATATTATATTACAAACAGGGTTGTACGCTGAAAGCATGTCACTAACTCAGATACAACAGACCCACATTATAAAGGACTTTATTTGGGGAAAGATGGATCAAGATGATCATACCTGCAAGAGACAGTAGGCGAAGACTTCTCATGCCAAATAAATGCTGCAGTCCAAAATCTTGCACCTGCAACAACGACAAATGACATTCAAAATTCCAGAACTGCTTAGCCTGGATATAATATGTTAGAAGTAAGATCTGTATGGTGTCAGCTACAGTCTGTTCCTATAGCTGCACTGCAGCATGTACAGATGCTGTATCTTTAACGCTGCCTTGTTTTTTCTTTTTTTAAATTACAATTCCAATAAATGTCATGTTTTTGTTACCTGACAGCACCAGCGCAGATAGAGACTTCTTAATGATGACATGGTAGACAGGTATCCCAGGCCTGTGTCTGTGATCCGTACACACCTAAAATCACACACAATCAGCAACATTACACCTTCATCTAATGACGCCACGTTTGAGTGGAGGACTGTGTGTAGACGTGGTTACACAGGACTTTCTTATTACAGCGTGCTCTCAGAGAGCAGATCATGACATTTATTTTTGATGTTGACGAGGTTGTAAAAGAGGTCAGAAAGAAGCGTTTGTATTCATGCTATTTGCCAAACAAAGGAAACCTGGCAGAATTTAAAGAAGCAAAACTCTATCTGTCAAATCCATCGAATTTAGAAACAAAACACTGAATTCTGACTGTGATTCTATTGAAACTCTGAACTGGAAACCACATGGAAACAGTGTGTTTGAGTGAATAAACTTCATAAATAGTTTAGAATAATGTTGGAAAACCACATGGTTCAACTTTCAGTCCTCGCAACCAAACAGCAGCCAACAAAGTCAGGTGTGTGTGTGTGTCTGCAAACACAGATGTTCCCTCCAGATGTTCCAGCAGCAGGGAGGATATCAGTGTATAGTTACCCATTCACTTACATTTAAATTACATTTAAAATATTTAAGTTTTTACACATTAAGAAAAACTACTGAGGTCTCAAACATCAGTGCCATGACTCTACTGTCCTATCAGGGTGAGGAGGGCCTCAAAACGTCAAATTCACATTGTCACTGTAAAATTATAACTGAATGTAGGTTTTAAACTGATTACATCTGCAGATATATGACTTTTTACTTTAGTGGAATTCCACCAAGTGTGTTGGGATCTGGAATCACTGCAGGATCTTTCAAAGTATTTTCATTGTAATTGCTTTGCTGACAAGGATTTGAGGTATTTTATTTACCGTGAGGATCCTTTTTTAAACTCTCAGACTGGCTACAGGAATGTATTTAATTGTGAGTATGACAGGAAACTTAGTAAGAAAATAAAGATTTTGGGACGAGGATTTGAGCACATTATTGCAGTTACAAGACTGGAAGGATCATCAGACAGTGGTGAGGGAAGGCAGGCAGTGAGAGCTGATGCTTGATTGTATGTTTGCTTGTCTTTTTGTCTTTGAGTCCCTGCCTACCAGTATGGAAGGAGACAGTCTCAGAGGTCACAGGTGAGACTGAAGTCGGAAGACTGATGTCATGGTTTTCAAAAATCTAGTCAGCTAGGGATTGGGATGGAGATACATCTGCTTTCTCAAAACAGCAGTAAACACACTTCCTGACCCTGGCTGACTGTTTCACTGACGCGATGTAAACAGAAGCACTTATCAGTTACAACTGGAGGCATTCGTTGCTGAGATGTGAAATACTTTTTCAGTTTGAGATGATGTGTCTCAGTAATTCACTATGAGAACTGGGAAAGTCACTAGGGATGGATTTACATCCTTTTTGTTGTTTCGAGGAAGTTGGAGGTGCAGCAGGATGTTATGGAAGAGATGCAATTGTAGGACATCAAACCGAAAATCTATATCTGCAAAAGTCTGCGAAGTATTTTATCTTTGGTACGGTATCTGGCATATACGGATATTGTAAGTTAGAAAACACAGCCAAAGAGTGGAATGATGGGCCAGCTGGAGAACACACAGGACAGTCTGAGACTGTGACGAAGAGCTGAGTGTGTGGTCCAGAATGGTTACATTTAAATAAATACATTTTATTACAGAGATTAGAGCATGCTGCAGGCATTAAAAGTACTTGTGTCAGGGCGCGGTCTGGGATCCTGTTGCAGGGAAGATGGACGCACCTGCACGGCATCCGCAATCATGACCCCGCCGGCTTCAGAATGGGGACTAGGGTCTGTGTTGTGTTTGTTGCTGTCAGTGTGTGTGGCTAGTGGCGGGAAAGCTGCAGCCAGCTGTGTGTAACCAGCAACCGAAGTAAAAGGAGACTGTTAAAGAATGCTGAACCATGGTTGTGCTGCAGTGGTTTGTATCATATCTATCTAATAGACTCCAGTTTGTGCATGTAAATGGAGAGTCCTCTTCACACACTGAGGTTAATTATGGAGTTCCACAGGGTTCAGTGCTAGGACCAATTCTGTTTACATTATACATGCTTCCCTTAGGCAGCATCATTAGAAGACATAGCATACATTTACACTGCTATGCAGATGGCACCCAGCTCTATCTGTCCATGAAGCCAGATAACACACACCAATGAGTTAAACTGCAGGAATGTCTTAAAGACATAAAGACCTGGATGGCCGCTAACTTTCTGCTTCTTAATTCAGATCAAACTGAGGTTATTGTACTCGGCCCTGAAAAGCTTAGAAATATGGTCTCTAAGCAGCTTGCATTCTGGAAACAGACACCATGTCTTCTTGACAGAGCATATAGTTAGAGCCTGAATCTTCCCTTAGATTGGCTTCCTGTGATTCACTTAGCATTTCTCCTTCTCTTACTATCTTTTCACTTACTGTCTGTTTTTACACCTCTCTGCATTTAGTTATACATTATAATTCATCTCTGGCTCTCTTCCACAGTGTGTTATTTATCCCATCTTCCTCCAGTCACACCCAACTGGCCCCGCCCCTCCCCGAGCCTGGTTCTGCTGGAGGTTTCTTCCTGGTAAAAGGGAGTTTTTTCTTCCCAGTGTCGCCAAAGTGCTGCTCATAGAGGGTTGTCTGACTGTTGGTGTCATTTGTATTATTGTAGGGTCTTACCTAATAATAGTGAGGAGAATGTTGATTCTATACAAATAAGATTGAATTGAATTTAAATTAGAAAATAACAAGTGAGCTTACATGAAGTGTCAAGCCCCACAGCACAAACACATTAGTACCCCAATGACATAATCAAGCTCACACTGGTGACCTGTCCAGCCTATACAGCTGGGATAGGCTCTGGCCCCCTGCCATCCTGAGTCAGAACATTGATGGAATCCAAATGTACTTCCTGTGTTACTGAAGTTTAGTTTTCACTGAAATTGTGTTATATTTAATATTATTTATCTAACTACAGCAGGCTATGATACAACAGCAACAACATGTTGTCATTGTTACATGAATAATGAATGAGTAAAGGTGTTTACACACTGAGCATGTTGGGGGAAAGTGAGAAGAACTTCTGATTTTTCAGAGGCAAACTTTCAGTGCGTTGTGTACACACACACTGAAAGTGTTCTTACAAATCGTCATCCTCAAAAACACACTGTGAAAAAAACAAAGTTGACATTAGGCGATGATGAGCTGTGTTTCTGAATAAGAAAAGGAAGAGAGTGAGATTCTCGGTTCATCCATTTCCCAGGAAAGGCGGCAGCGGGGAGGATTTCACGGTTTGATCCAGGAGTGGAAGCTGCTTCACGACTGCGTTTGTGCATATTTCAGGATGTGAGTGGGGTAGTGTGAGCTCTTGTTGGGAGAGTTGGGACCACATCTGAGGAGGCAGAGAAATCATTTCAGAGAGCCGACTGACCCGGAGCAGCATCTACCTGCGTGTCTGACGTAAAATAGGATTACTGTTTCCATATAGTACCAATGTGTGTTTTAAATTACAAGTGCACTTGTTGCCCAATCAGATTGTTCAGATATGCTTATAGTTCTAAAAAATGAAAGCTGCAGATTCAGTGTGAGTGGCTTTATTATAGATAGATTTTATGCGTGTAGTGTGTAAAGGCCTTAAATGAAAATGTTTCTTCCTGTCCCAGAACATTACTGCACTCGACAAACGCTCCTCACACTGACAGCAGAGGAGCTCAGTGCCTTGCCATGGACACTAACATGTGGCGCATAGGTGCTGCCTTCAAATGTGAGGACTGAAATAGACACTTAAATATTAGAAAATCACTTGATGCACACTAAATCCTCACTGTGTTAAAGATAAATTGGCCAAGTCTACAAGTTCTTGCACCAATAAAACACCAGCTGCAACTCAGGCTGTAGAGCAGGTTGTCCACTATTCAGCTCTCACAGACAGCAGGCCCTCCATGTATTAAAGTGACCTTAAGCAAAATAAGTTCATGCTGGCTGCAGATTAGCACTGCTAGATGGATGAGAACACAGCACACACCTCCACATCTGTAACCTTTGCCCAGTAAACATTTTATCCCTAACCTTAATACCTGCATGAGCATGAGTTGTATCTTTATTGCCACTGAAGCGGATTAATTATCGTAACTTCCTTTTGTATGAATATGACCTGATTACAGACTCCGTCTACGTGCGCAGGACGGCAAAGAACACTCACCTGTCCAGCACCAGTTCTTCCAGCTTGTGCAGGTCGCAGGCAATGTACTCCAGAGCCATGTCCGTGATCCGAGGGCACCAAGACAAGTCCAGGCTGCGGAGCTTGCGCAGGTTCTCAGCGACCAGCTCAACACCATCATCTGTGATCTTGGAGCAGCCAGAGAGACTGAGAGAAGTCAGGTTTGGCAGGCTATGGACCATGTTTACCACACCATGGTTGGTGATCTCCCAGCACGAGTGAAGCCGCAGAGTGTGGGTGGTGTAGCCCTGTGGAGGAATTTTATTTTTTTAATTATGTCAGTAACTAGTAAGGAATTAAGAAAGATGAAGCCAAAAAAGTTGTTTGGATTCTAAGAAGTCCAATATAGAAAAAAGCTTGAGGACAGCTAAACTAGGCAGCACTTTATATCATTATTATTTTAACTTCCTACCTGCTTGGCAGTAAAGTAGGCCATGGCTGTGTCAGTGACATGGTAAGCCTGCAGGGTCAACTCTGACAAGTTGGGCAGGAGCTGTGAGATAGCAGCAATGGCATCATCCGCCACATTGATGCAGTCACTGACGCTGAGGGACGTGAGCCGAGCGTTGAGGCTCGACCAGAGGCCAGCCTCTGTGAAATCGTTGCAGCCTGACAGTTCGAGATGCATCAGGCCCTGCATTTGCTCCAACATAACCTGAAACACAAGAAATAACATGTGAAATGTAATTATACCCACAGACACTGTAAAGTCTCCTGAGCCAGTGCTGGACAGCAAACATTGGACAACATATTATCTAAAAAAATGAATGAATGAAATCATTGTATGAGGCTACAGAGCGAGGAGAGAAAGTCCTGAGGTCATCACTATCAGACGTAGTGTCTGACATGCAATAAACCCACAGGTTTTATGGTGAGCTCACTGACACCAGCAGTCATGCAAATCTTTCAGTTCATTTTATATATTTATACAGCGCCAAATGGCAACAACAGATGCCTCAAGGCTCTTATTATAAGGTAAAGACCTGCAATAATACAATCTACATCTGTGCTCAGATTAATGAGATGGATGAAAAGAAACTCAAGCCCACAATCTTTCATTCTCAATATACCATGTGTTAGAAAGCTGTGATTGCTATTACTGACACACTGCCACAGTGGGGACTAGCTAATCAATAAGAGTGATCAGGAGAACCATAAATTCTGATCTAAAAGCCAGTTTTAAAAGATCTAGTAATCATCCAATCACTGTGGGGTCCTCCCACAGGACAGTGAAAGGTGTGAATGTGAGTGTGTATGGTTAGCCCTGCGTTAGCCCCACGCGTTAGCCCCACGCGTTAGCCCCACGCGTTAGCTGGCACAGGCTCCAGCACAAACCTAAGCTGACCATGAAGTGATCAGCTGTCTACTTTCTGTGTTCAGAAACCTAAACTGGCACTCTGTCAGCAGGACAAAGACCGTCGATCAATCAAGCTTCAGTGATCAAGGTGACAAATCAGCTGTCTGAGCTAACACATATACGCAAATACAACTGAAACATTTTTATGCAAACTCCATCATTGCTCTCATTACTGACACATCAATCCCATGTTTCATGCAACAGTTGTCACTGGTTATATGTCCTTTTATTTTCCGCAGAAAGAGTCTAATTCACAGACTTTTATAATATTGTTGCTGCATTAGTGTCATCAGCAGTGATGCCTTAAATATCAGGGCTGAAACTGATTTAAAGACAGAAACAGTTTGGGTAAAAGTACAACAGCTGCCAGTTATTTAAAATCTCTGTTTTGCTGGTTACATGTCACCAGTTTGTCTCAGCAAAATACACGTTCTACTGTTCACTGTGATAAAAACTCACGAGGTTTGTGTCAGGGAAAGTGAGCCAAAGGTGGTTTCTCTGTGCTTCACGCTGTGCTTCAGAAATGAGAACAATGAATGAATGAAAGTAATGTGCGTGCTAACAGGTGAAACCAGGTGTCTGGAAACAAAAACTGTATTCATCTTCAAATAAGGGTGCAGCATGAACTAAAAGAGGAGAAGAAAAAGCAGTTCATAAAGATCAAACACAAATGCAATTTAAGACACGGGGAAGTAGAATCTACATTCTTAATGGCTCGATCCACAAATAGTGATAATAAATTGGTACATCAATGGTGGTGCTTTCATTGCTGATGAAACTGCGAGGAAGAGCTTTTGCAGGTATGGCTTGGACTGAACGTTTTATTCCAAACACACTGCGACTTACCTCCAAACCAGCATCTGTGATTGTGGACCTCTTGAGGCTGACTGACCGAACACCCTTCTTGGACAGCGGGTAGTTGTCAATGAACTCACAAATGTCAAGGTCTGAAACACCGACTAAACAGAACGACTGAAATCCACGCAGAGCAAAGGCCTGGAGGCTGACAAACTCCTTCTCCCCATTGGGCAGTAAGGTGTACAGCTCTTTAGCATGCAAGATGGGTGTCACTCCTTCCCAGAACTTAGGCTGGTACAGCACCTTGCGCCACGTCTTGCACACCTGCGCCAGTACACATTTCTCCGCTGTGGTGAAGTACCAAAGCAGCCGGTTGAGCAGCTTCTCATCCAGAACGAGCTGGCGCTCCAGCAGTACAGGTTTGGGCAGGGTGAGAGGAGGAAGCTGGCAAAGAGATGGTTTCAGACCCACCAGAGGTTTCCCAGGCTCAGAGGGCAGGAGAGGAGCTGCAGCGTGGGGCATACCTGGACCATCCAGGTGGTGATGGTGATAGGATAGAGAAGATGGTGGAGGAGGAAGGATGGAGGGTACAGAGGAGGACTGACACAGGCGGTTCTTGGCGGCAGGCGTCCCCTTGGTGATGCTGGCACTGCCCAGGCCGTTGGGCTGGCTGGGAGGCAGCTTCACCATCCCGTTACGAGTCACACAGGAGGACTTCAGTTCACTCGGTGTGGACATGTTCAACATTGGGAATCTGGTGAAAGAAAGCAAATGCAAAGAGCGCCGTTAAACACTGAAAGACAAAACTGGAGACAAATTTACAGAGGAATGAAAAATTACTATTCTAACACATTTCTGTGGAAAAGATTATGAATTTAGATTTAAACAATTTGCTGATTTGCAGGACTAACACATCTGAGGTCATTTTAAACTATTCAAACTGATATTGCAGATTTATAATTTCTTTAAATCTCTGCTTTCATGGGCGCCGGTTTAGCTTCCTGGAATGAGCAGACAACCACACGCTGCACAGCTGAGCCCGCGGCCTGCACGTCTTCCCCTCTTTCTTTCCCGTCAGTCTTCACTATCCCTATCAGAAATATGGCTACTTTCATTAGACCACTGTGAGCAGATCTGATGCTGTTTGTCTAAATATATTGTTTCATTTATTGTGCTTCCAGCTGGGCCTCCCAGGAAGAGCAGAGGTGCTGAGGCGTGCGAGGGACAGGTGTGTTTCCTTTGGCGTCGTGCTCTTGATCTAAGCCAGTAACTACAGCTATACTCCTAAACATTCGTTACATACAAATTATAGTAGCTACCATAAAAGTTAACCAAACTGCGTCCACTGTGAAAACTCTGACATCTTATTTGAAAGCTATTCTACCCACATGATGTTGTAAATTTTCATAAACAGAAGCTTGTTGTGTCCAATATTTTGAATTTGCTGTGTGTTTAAAATGGCACACATTCTGTATGTAGGAGTCATGTAGAATTCTTTACAAGTCCTGTTTGCTGGAAACAGAGCTGCTTCACCTTCAAAGTAAAGGCTGTGCCTTTAGCAGCAGCTGAATAACAAAGTCCTTCTGTTGGTCCAGGCTAGGGTTGCCAACTCCCTGAAAAATAAATAAGGGACACCTCGTGGCCAGGGCCGGGCGACCCAGTTGTCTTCACCCTTCCCAGTGTGGTGAATTTTCTAGCTCTTTTTTTGTGTGTGAAATTATTTTTTTAACCATTTGACTTGAATTTGATTTAAGTAGATGCATATTCTATTCTTTGTGATATGAACACATGTGAAACAAATGATCATTTAGCCATTTATTTTTAGCTCAAAATGACAACATTAACACAGTAAAACAGGTCTCTTTCTTAAACAGAAGCCTGTCATGCTTAACTTTTGAGAATATAAGTAAATCTTTCTTTAAAAGAACTCTGTCCTGCTTAACTTAAAATAATAGAAAACAATAGAAAGAAAAATATTCTTGTAACAGTGCACATTTAGTGCATTTAGTACAATTGGCTTCAGTTGAGGTATTATTTCAGCTTTTCTAATGCTAATCAGCTGCTCCTGTTTGTAAACCCACTTGTTCCCATGATTACGCATCTTAACTCATCATCATTATTCATCTATGTATTACTTTTATGTATTAGTCATCTATTTGTTGTAATCATCTATCCTTGCAGTTGTTTATTACACAAAATAAATTATATTATCACACTTCTGGCCACATAGCGCTGATATTCACTGCACATGCCCATATTAACGTTTTCCAGCCAGGTGTTTTCCTTTTCCCATTCTTCCCTTTCTCTGAGGGGAACAAACATTGCTGCTCTAATGCTGGGCTCACACTGTGCGGTTTTAGGCCCATTTTGAGCCGATTTTTGAGTGATCGGACCGATTTTGGCCTTCATCGTGCGTCGTGTAGTATACGTGGGGTAAAGAGAAGTGATTAACACCTCACGACCAGCTCCCGATCATCAATCGCTCGTGAGGGTGTCACCACAGGCGCTCACACTGCTCGCGCGCAAACATGTAAACGTTGGTGAAAAAGACGGAGCAGCACGGCTGTGCAGCGTGTGATCTGGACACAAGCGATGGAGGCACAACTTGGAGAACTTTGGAAAGCTCATCCGAGCCTTTTCGATGTGGCATCACAAAATTATCACGACACAACAACCGTGAAAATAGTTGGATTTACACTGCTGCTCAATCACAGCTGCCCAATCAATGTTTTTCATTAGCAATTTAGCAAAGTTGATGGTGGTGGTGTGTCTGTGTGAGTGAAAGACAGAGAGCGACAGATTTTCTGTTATAACCTTCATGTTATGGAGGCACAGTGTGAGCTCTCAGGTCGCATCAGAGCATCGGGCGGTATAGTGTGAGAGTACATCGTGACCTACCAACTTCTAACCCCTGCGAGTCAATCGTGCAGTTTGAGCAGGAGCTGAATAACGTGACTGAAAAAAATCGCACAGTGTCTGCCCAGCTTTAGGTGTACTGTCGTCCGAGACTTGCACCGCAGTGTCTGCGTTTGTTCCCCTGTTGGCCATGCTTCTTGTTGTGGTCATCTGTTGTCTTCCGGTATTTTCTCCGCAAGCGACCTTTCCTCGACCAATGAGATGAGCGGTAATCTGAATTGTCATACTCGAATTGTCATAAGTGTGCTGTCAGCTCATTGGTCACAAAGCAGGAGAGGGGCTGGGAATTATGTTTTCAAACAAAGTGTTAATTCCATAAACATTTATAGACTACTTTTGATTCTCACTGTATTACGGGACAAAGTGCGTCCCTTATTAGCTCAATACGGGACGTGTACTTTTGTTTCGAAATACGGGACGATTCCGTATTTTAAGGGACGGTTGGCAACCCTAGTCCAGGCAGCAGGCCCCTACGTCTCCCCAGCCTCCTCCTCTGGCTCCTCTGGCAGGACATCATAACATAATCTCAGCATCTACCCTGGTCTTCCCGTCTGTTGTGTCCATCTGGGGGCACTGTAGTTAGACACCTTTACTTCACTGGCTCCTTTCAGTGTGTCTCTGTATCTGGGAGAGCTCAGAAACCAGAGGCCTATATCTGTCATCTCATTCTTTCAGTCAGTACCCACAACATTTGAAGAGCTAAATCCACAGCTTTGTTCTCTGTTCACCATGACAGGCTGGTCCACAGCGCTCCTCACTCCTTCCCTCACTGCTTAAGAAGACCCAGAGATAATCCCACAAGTATCGCTGCCCAGTCCATACTGCACTAGAAGCTCGTGGCCTTTCTGTGGGCGGAGGGTCCACAGGAGGATTGACACATGTAGCTGTCCCCAAGACCAGGCTCCAGGGTGGGGCCTGGATAACCTGGATCCAGGTGAGTTAACATGTTTCAGTGTGATTCACACTTTGCTGGCCAGGACCAGTCTGCCATCAGAGAACCTACCAGGGCTGGTATTACTGTAACATCTGCTATTGGAGGTAAGTCAACTGTAGCTCAGGAGGTCAGGCTGGTCATCTACTAATCAGAGGGTTGCTGGTTCAAACCCCATCTGCTGCCAGTCTGTAGTCTTGTGTGAGATAGTAACCCTCATGTTGCATCGTTTGGAATGTGTTAGGTAGCCCTGACCCCGTTATTTGAACACTCGGTCTTCTTGCTAACGTTAAAAGAACCTGACATGATATCGAAGTAAAAGACAGCACAGTGTAAAGGAGTGAGGCCTGTTCTGTGTGCCCTCCCTGTATCAGTAGCATGAAAGCTCAAACCACTCAGTTATATAACATGGTGACTGTGGTGCTCAGACGCACAGCACTATCTCCCTGTCCAATTCTATTAACACAGCTAGATGTGATGCTATATGCTATATGTGCATGTATGCACAACAAAGGCACTTTTCAGTATGAACACATTGTGCATTTTCTCACTTTCATGTCTTGTCAGCTCCTCAGCAGACTGGCACTGCCTCTGCAGTAGCATAAACAAGGTTCATCCATTACATAATACGCCAGTGTTGTCAGCAACTGTGGCTACAGCGAGCACAATGAAATGTTTCAGAAAGCAAACACTTCAGAGTAACGTCAGGAGAACCCATCAGAGCAAAGACAGCTGGAACAGTCCCTCTGATATCACAGATGCAAAGTTTACCATAAAGACTACACAGATAACACAAAGTGATGCTACACACAGTCTGCTGTGCCACGTAGCAGCAGTGCTAAACACAATTTAGCTGATTCACATGAAATAGCCAAGTCTGTGTAAAAAAACCGAGATTTTTGGCCCCGAGGGTTCACAGAGGGTTCTTTAATTATCGGGGGCTTCTCTGTGTTATTGGAGTTTTTACAATATTAAATGTTTTTAAGGTGACTGTTGTCACAGTTTGGTGCTATTTAAATGAAACTGAACTGAATTAAATTGTCTTGATTTTTGTCCCATATTACAGGCTTCTCTTTCTTTAAGCACTAAATCAGAATCAGAACAGGAAATGATGCGGGTTACAGTTGCTCCAAGACAGTAACTGTAACAGACTATTTAAATAACACATTGTTACAGATGTAACAAGTTTAAGGAAAAGAACTAATACAGAGAAACCACTCAATGAAATCCAACATTCCCGAGTAGAGGAAACACATGTACACATACAATATTGTCATTAGCAGGAAATATCAGTAGTCTGTTCCCTCACATGTGATTCTTACTCAGCATTATGAACTGTGGGTGCAGCTGTGGAGTGTCAGAGTCTGTTTCCCACAGTGCTAGCTGATTAAAAAAATAATAGTTCATGAAATATTGTATATTTGAAACAACTGCAAAGAGTTTGTGTGAAATAATTCAGGCAATCTATAAAGCACTTTTAAGCAGCTGTTTGATTTTGTGATATATAAATAAAATTGACATGAGCAGTGGTTAGCCTGTTATCTATCAGTTAGCCGGGGCCTTTCTGTGTGGGTTCTCCTGTTAGCCTTGCACACACTGATCTGTCCGGGGTCTACCCGACCCTCCACCCTGTCACCACTGATACAGGCCCATCAGTTTAGAAAGTGATGGATGGCATTCATGCAAAAACACAGAATAAAATAAATGTCTTTAACCCAAATTGTGGAGTAGTATTAAAAGCAGGGGTGATACAAAGGCATCCAATCAGCAAGCCAGACAGAGCACATAAAGACTGGGCAAGAAGGAAACCAGAAAGCCAAACTACACTGTAAATAAAAATATTAATACATGACAAAATGACTGGGAATAAGGCACAAATATCAGTTTCAGGCTGACCGCCTGTTGCTGCATTTCTTAGAGGGTCCTGCTGCTATCTCTGTTTTTCCTTTAAAGAATAAATCTATGTGCCAAGCATATACTCCATGAGGTACACCCGCTCATCTGCTTACTAACACATATATCTAATCAGTCAGTCACCTAGCAACAAGTCAGTGCACTTAGACAAGGTCGAGGTGACCTGGTGAAGTTCAAGCTGAGGACCAGAATGGTGATGATTTGAGTGAATGTGGTTGGCTGGTGTTTGAGAAACATACATGACGTCACAGAGATGGTCTGAAAAAGAGAAAATATCCAGTGCTGTGGCTCTCTGGGAGAAAAGGTCTCGTTGATGTCAAAGGTCAGAGTACAACTGCTAGCATGCCACTCCTATCAGCTAAGACCAGGATGCTACAGGTCAGTAATCTGAGACTGTCCGTGATACCCACACGACCACAGCAGGAGCTGAGACGTGCTGCTTAACTCTGAACACTATAAGGACTCCCCTGAGCCACAGGAGAGGCTAAATGCACCTGCACACATGTGTATGTATGCACTGTGACTTTAACTAGAAAGGCTTTAAGAAATTCAAAGAGCTGAAGGAAAGTAGTGCAAAATTTAGATTCGAATAAGGCTTTGGTTGTATGACAGTGTGTACTGTCTTAGTGTGTTTTTGTTATGTTTGTTTGTTGTTAGACATTAAAATAAATCTAGATATTTCAGTCCCTGGTTGTTGTGTTGACACATCTCTATAACATCGCATGGCGATGGGGGGCAAGACTCGAATGGACCAGACCCCCGAGTACATGGGGGGGTCGCACTCCTCAGCCTCTCTGGGAAGGACTATGCCAGAATACTGGGAAGGAGAACTTGTCCATAAGTCGAACCTCAGATACGTCCGTGTTGTGGGACACTGGACCAGCTCTCTGTCCTCTCAAGGAGATTTGAGGGTGCGTGGGATTTTGCCCAACCAGTCTGCATGTGCTTTTTGGACTTGGAGAAGGCATTTGACCACAGTGCTTTGCGAGTATGGGGTCTGTGGCCCATTGCTACAAGCTGTACGTTCCCTATACAACAATTTGAGAAGCTTGAAATCAGTCAAACTCATGGTGGCAGCTGGACTCTGCCATTGCTGCTCTTTGTCACTGATCCTGTTCATAATTTTAGAAGAATTAGAAGGTGCAGGAAGGCTTTACTTTGGTGGCCAGGATTTCTTTGCAAGTGATGTGGTTCTGTTGGCTACATGGGGTGGTGGCCGAGTTCGCTCTGGATTGAGGCCACGACTGCAGTGATGCAGATGCTGCATGTCCTTTATGGTAAAGAGAGAGCTGAGCATGGCAGTAAAGCTCTGCCCTCACCCATGGTCACAAGCTCTGGGTAGTGACTGAGAGAACGAGATCCCAGATATAAGTGGCAGAAAAAAGGGTGGCCGGCCTCCCCCTCAGAGATAGGAGAAGTTCCTTCATTCGAGACGGGCTCAGAGTAGAGTCGCTACTCTCCAAGGATGCCTCCTGGGTGAGGCGCTCTGGGTGAGGCGCTCTGGGTGAGGCGCTCTGGGCATGTCCCCCTGGGAGGAGGCCCCGGAAGAAGTAGAAGGAAATGGATGGATTAATTAATTAATTAAGGGCATAAAATGTAAGAACATAGAACATAAAATCAGTCTCTATGCGGATGATGTGTTGCTTTTTCTGCAAAACACACAAACCAACCTCTCTGAGGTAATTACTTTAATAAACTGGTTTTCAAGAGTTTCAGATTATTCAATTAACTGGCCAAAATCTACAGTTCTCCCCATTAACTGCTCCTTCCATAATTCTTCCTCTGCCCCACTGCAATCCGGAAATATTAAATATTTAGGTATTAATGTCTCTCCTAAGCTTTCAGACTTAACTAAATTAAACCACATCCCACTTCTAAAGAAAGTAGAAGGCGATCTGACTAGATGGAAATCTTTACCCATATCACTCATGGGAAGGGTCGCCACTATAAAAATGATGATCTTGCCAAAAATAAATTACTTATTTTTGATGATCCCTAACAAACCATCACAAGATTGGTTCAGATCTCTGGATTCATATATTTCCAAATTCCTTTGGAAAGATAAACCCCCGCGCATCAGCTTAAAAACGCTACAAAGAACCAAGGATAGAGGAGGATTAGATCTGCCTAATTTTCAACAATACTTCTTAGCCAACAGGCTTCAGTTCATCTCAGAATGGTTAAAACATACCTTCTTAGATGAGCCCTGGCTAGATGTTGAACAGGCACTATGCAAGGATCTAGAGATTTCAGACCTACCATTTATTAGCTCAAACATCAAAAGACATGAATGCTTTAAAAGTATCAACATCAGCTTTTCTCTGACAGCATGGTGGGAGTTTCTAAAAATAACGGAGTCTTCATTAATCCCATGCAAACGTACTCCTATCTGGAATAACCCTGACATATTACAAAACAATAATATGATTAATTTCCCAGAATGGAGTTGTAAAGGAATTAAATACTTAGAACATATATTAGAGGGAACAGAATTTATTCCATTTGACAGACTAGTTGCACAATATGGGATCAACAAGACAAGGTTTTTAGAATATCAACAAATTAAATCCATAGTAAAAAATAAATTTAACCTCAGTCAAGTTGAATTACAAACACCACTAAGTGCGGCACATTTTCTTACTCTTAAATCCCCCAAATTATTATCTAAAATATACAGAACACTTTCTAAATTAGATGAATCAATATCACTTCCTATTGCAAAGTGGGAAGCGGATTTATCAGTTAACTTAGACCAAAACTTCTGGTCTCAGATTTGCTTAAAAACTTTTAAATTAATTAAAAATCCCAGTCTGCAATTAATACAATACAAAATACTACATAGAGTGCACTATACAGGTCATCGGATGTTCAAGATGGGCTTTACATCTTCCAACAACTGCTCACACTGTCAAGGCAATACACCAGACAATTATATCCACGCTCTTTGGTTCTGTCCACCAGTTCAGAAGTTTTGGCGCGAGATATGTGAAGACTTATCAAAGTGTCTGAAATGTAACATTCCAACTTCCCCCTTAGTGTGTTTGTTGGGCAGCTTAGATAATGTCACTTCAGAAAAGAATATAGCCCATATGGTTTTCATTGCCCTATGCATAGCCAAGAAAACAGTCCTCATGAACTGGAAAAATAAAAATAATCTTAATTCTAACCAATATAGAAATTATCTATTAGATTACATTAGTCTTGATACAGCCTCTGCCACCACATCAGATCAATTGCTCTGGGCTCCTTTGATCAGCTCCATCACCTAGTGGGGGTGGGGGGTCATAGTTTGGTCCCGCCTTCACTGTTGTGATTGGTGTGGGGGTAGGGACAGGCTTAGGGCGTCGGGGGGTTCCCCGGAGGCATCTTCCTTGGGGGGCTCAACACGGGGTAGCGGTCATGTCCGGTTGGGGGCTCTGTTGGCTCTCAGGTGACTGTTTCCTCGCGGCTGCGTGCAGCGGGGCTAGGGGAGGGTCTGTGCTGACGGACGTGGGTTACTGACCTGGTAGCCTGGCTGCCCCTGGGTGGGTCCGGGATGGGCGTGAGGTTCTGGGGGTGCTCCGTCTCTGGGCTGGGGCCCGGGCCGGGCCTCGGGGGCTTGGATCCTGGTTGGTGTGTTGCCGGGGTTGTGGGCGGGTGGGTGCATGGGGGCCCGGCCCTGGAGCGGGGTGCCGCCGGTGCGTCGAACCACCTGGGGGGCTCTTCAACTGGTGGGGGGGATGGTCACATCTTGCAGGAGCTTTCCTCTCTTCAGGAACTCTCTCTGCAGGAGGGGGAGATACAGGAGAGGTGGAGGAAGATCTCAGCCTGGGCGTTTACTGTCTTATGTAGTCTGGAAGATGAGTGGATGGTGGGGTGGGTGCAGTTTTCTCTGTGGTGGGGTTGGGTGGACTGTCCCGGGCTCTGTGGAGCCGGGGGGCGCTACTGCACTGGGCCCCGGTCTGGATGGGCCTGGGCCCCCTTTCCCTGGCGGGTCGCGGAGGGTGGGAGTGCCTACTGGGGTCAGCGGGGGAGCTGGCCCCAGGGAGGGGTTACCTGCCCCTCCCTTCCTTCCCTCCCCATCTCCAGCTGCCTCTCTCTTCCCGCTCCACCACAACCACCCACACATGCAGGGCCTTGGAGTGGGGGTATGTCACCAGGGTGCAGAGGAGGCTACCCCCCCCCCCCCCCCCCCCCCCCTGTCCCCTTCTGGCTGCCTCTGCCTCAATTTTATCCCACAACTTAGACATTCACATTACTCACACTCTCATTACACATACATATAGGATCTTGGGGGTGGGCACAATCACGGAGTCCAAATTACCATCAGGGTGTACACCTCACCCCTGGCGTCGTTGCCCACCTCTCAATTTTAAATACACTTAGACATTGAGGGCTAGCAGGAGGGACTATGCGCTTACCTGCTGCTCCTTGGCAGGTAGCTCCATGCCCTCCTGGGTTTTAAATGCACCTTAAAACACACATGCATCAACACTACAATGAGCGGGTGGAGGGAGGTTTGGAGTCTTCTCCCACCCCCATTCTCTGCGGCCTGCTGGAGCGGGAGGGCTAGGTGGAGTTGGCCGTCCGACTGCGGTCTGGAGTGTGGGGCCTCCCTGCTGCTACGGAGTCGGGGTGGTCTGCCTCTCCCCACCGCAGGGAAAAGGGTAACACCACCTGGGTCTGGGTGCAGTTCCCCCCTCCAGGAGCAAGGGTACCTAGACCCGGTTTGTAGAGTACGCTTGGGGAGTGTGATCGTCTGTCTCCACGTTGGTTGAGTGTGGAGTGAGTGCATATGAGAGCCTGAGGGGGGGAATGGATGTTTGTGTCTGTGTGTGCCTGTATGTCTGTGTCTATATGTCAGGTTGGGTATCAGACGCCACCTCTCTGGGGACACCTCAGGCCCTCCAAGGTTTGGAGGCCTATCTCCACCTACCACCACTTCCCCTGCCGGTGGCGGACTCCCTCAGGTGTCGGTGCGTGCTGCACAACAACATTGAATATTTAGTATTTACTGCTGTTTACACTTAGCTAGATTAATGCGATGGTGTTGTGTTTAGTATGTTGCTTTGTTTTTTGTTTTTTTTGTTTTTTTGCTTGTTTTCTATTCTTCTCTCAACAGGTGATCCAGGAGATTTTTTATTTTTTTTCTCCCCCCTTTCTCACTGTCCCTCTCCCCTTCTGTTTTTCCTTTCCTTCCTCTTTCTTTCTCCCTTTCCTATCTCTCACTCATGTCTGTCCCGTCTGTAACATCTGAAAATAAAATATAATAAATAATAAAAACAAAGATCGACCAAATGGACCAATACGGCAATGCCACGATGATCCATTTGGCAAAGTAAATCCATTGGGTATCCTTGTTGGTCTTCAGACAACAATTCTGATGGCTAAAGAACCAAATGGGACAGGCAAAAAGAAAAAAAAAAAAGGAAATGGATGGATAATAATAATAAGCAACAAATATAAAACTTTACAGCAGTTTTACAAATGAGACATTTTTATCCACCGAGGGACTGATAATAATTTTAATGAGACTTTACAGAAAGTAAAATGACTTCAAATAAATGTTACTGTTATTAATTTAATTGGCTACCTGTGCAGCTCCACCACGCTGTTGTAGAAAGAAGTTCATCTTGCTTGCTTATTTTCAGTTAAAATATCCTGTAGCAGCAAAAAGGAAGTGCTGAAATTAACTAAGTGAATATAATATTGTTAAATATTCTTCTGGAAACAAAGGCCCTGCGTTAACAGTAGTTATATCTGTTATATCCCAGTGATTCTGGTAACTTCAGTCTATTTATTACTGCCATACAACAACTTTTTACATTTTTTTCACAAATGTAAAAAGTCCATCACAATGTTTGACTTTTTTCCTTTATGTTACTTTTTTGAGGTGCGGAGCTGTTTGTTTGTTGGAAATATCTGTTATAAATCATTTTGACACCCACTGTAAACTTCACTGTCAGTCAAAATATTGTTTATGCCTATCTTTGAATATCACTATAGGGAATATATAATCATTTACTTTTCACTAACAGGGTTTGATGAGCCCTTCTGACTCAGCTAGCCTGAAATACCCAAATCTGACCCGAAGCCCTTTTTATATTCATCTGCTTTACCACAGTGGAAACTATCACAACATCACAAATAAACAACTGGATAATATTGTCCTGAGCGAGGCACAGGGGACAATCATGTTTGATGCTAGTTTTTTATTTTTTAATAAAAACAAACCAACTGTGTGCTTTTAAATGAAGCCACAGGTCCAGACCAGATCAGCTTTATTTATACAGCACGTTAACATGAAACCAGGCTTCACAAAGTGCTGTACATATACAAACAGGATAAAGAAAAATAAAATCAAACACGTTGAAACAAAGTCAGTCGACTCCTTAAAGAGTGCCAAAGGCCTGCCTAACATGCACGGTCACCTCTAAAGTTATACTTAGTTTCTGGTGCCGAGCTGCTGATTGGCCGACCTAAGCTAGCGGGCAGGTGTGTATATGTTCAAACACTTCCTGACAGAGACCCTAACCCGCTCACAGGGCTAATCTTAAGGCTGTTCTGTTTAAAAAGGGATTAATAATAAATATTACCTAATGTCATGAATATCTCTGCTGAAGATGTTATAAAATACAAGATATGATTTAACAATCGTTCTTATATTTCCGTACATGTCATTTTAGTTGTGAATCTTTTGCATTTTTCATACTGATTTTCTGTGCTGTAGTGAAAACAATCCACAGAGGTCAATGTTATCTAATTGTATTATAAGGAACCAACGGGGAATGAAGGGGAGAGGACAGACGGCTCTGAGAGGGAGAGCATGCCTGACTTACAGACTACTTTATGATATATTCAAAAAGTTCAAACCATGTTTCAACAAGTCTATCAGAGCTGTCCATACAACACGTTAAACTTTGTTATTGAAGTTTTACTTCAATATTAAATATGATCAGTTTCTCTTTATTAGTCTATGTGGAAGTCTTTTAAGGGTGTTGTCATTACAATATTCCTTAAAAGCCTTTACTTGTCCCAGCTATCTTCCAATTAATCAAAGATGCATTTCGGCTGCTGTCAATCAGCTACAGAAATCTACACGAGTACAGGCGACGGGCGATCGTCTTACGGCCTCTAACTGTGAACATGTCTCTGCTGCGGTGAGGTCCTGTTAGGCCTCGATGCAGGATTCAATACCGTTAATGACTAAAACAAACTGCTGTTATTAAAGGAAATTCATTGCACTGATAAATTCCAGTGTATTCATGTAAATGAGTCCACGAGGTTCTGTACTTGGACCGATACGTTTGACATGATATATTCCTCTCTCAGGACGTATTTTTCAAAAACACTGCTGATGATCAGAGGCTCAAAACCAACTAGAGAAAAGGTTGATTCTGTTCATCTGGACGTGGCGTTTTCAGTGAGCTTTGATCAATGGTCATGAGAGTTATATTAATGATGAAGGGACTGACCTCCCAGCCCATTGTTCCTTCAGTGGGCTGGTTTCAGTCATCATGCAAATGTCCTGTTTATAAGACTGAAACCTGCAGTCAGCTGAGACTGAAGACGTCACCTGATGATGACGAAACGTTTCTCCCACTGAAAACATCCAGATGAACTGAATCAACTTTTTTTGCTTACCTGCATGATTGAGCGTGCATCAAGACAACTAGAGAAACTATCAAAACTTCTAAATATTTTTGTTTTCATTTCTTATTCTTACACTTTATTTTTTTTTTAATTTATACAGCTGAATCCTTTAAGATGCTCTGCTAAACCTTTACTGCAGCCACTGTCAGCCACTTGTTTGTGGTCTCTCTCCTTCAGTTTGCCAAAATATCCTTGGGTAAGAGACTGAACCTCATATTTGCTCTCTGGGCAAACTGCATCCCTGGAGTATGAATGACTGTGAATGTTAGATAGAAAGCACTTAGGTGTAGAAAAAAGTGCTTGTGCAAATGAGGGAATGGCGCTTGTTGTATAAAGAGTGCTCAGACAGAGTAGAAAAGCACTATATAAGAACCAATCCATTTACCATGGATTGGTTCTTATATGCAGAGTCACCGATGACTCTGTTGGGTAGAGCCAACAGAGTCATCAATGAACTGAATTATCTGAGATTAACCACATTTTTTGGAAAGCTGAGTTTTTTTTTTTTTCCATATATTTTTATTGAATTTTTTTATAGTACAATACAAACAAATGTTGAACACCCTCACATTCACACATCCATCCATACATCAAACCTGCCTACATCACATTCAAATGTAGAAATGAGCATAGTTCTCACAGCAATACAAAAATACAATGGGTTAGGATAGACAAGATTCTCCCCTCCTGTCCTTCTTCTTTTCCTTTTTGTTCATAAATGTCCTTCACCTCCACTCCCTAAAATAGTCATATATGGCTTCCACATATTCACAAAGTCCCATTGTTTGCCCTTGGCAATATATGTCAGTCTTTCCAGGCCTAGAGAGATTGCAATTTCCTTCTTCCAGAGTCCCATGGAGGGAGCATCCATACTCTTCCAACATAGCGCAATGGCTCTTCTGGCTTGAAGTAGTCCGTAGTCCAGTAATTTAGTTTTTTTCCCCGATTGCTTAAATTCCCTTGGATATATTCCAAGTACACAGAGTTTTCCTATTAAAGGGATTTTTACCTTAAACACTTCGGACAGATATTTGATAACATCTTTCCAAAAGTCCTGGATTTTAGGACACTCCCATAGACAATGAAGAAGAGTTCCTTTTTCAACTAGACATTTAGTACAGATGTCCGGAATATCATTGGACATATGATGAAGCTTGACAGGTGTTATATAGGTTCTCATGAGCCATTTATATTGCAGTAGTTTAAAGCGTGTGTTTATTGTTTGTTTTTGTGCTTTTAAGCAAGCCTGGTTCCAGTCATTTTCATCTATGTCCTCTTGGATCTCCCTTCTCCAAGCATGCAGTTTATCTGCTGCTGAGTCTTTGGAGGAAAGCACCAGTAAATTATAATATATAGAGAGAAAACCTTTCCCTTTTGTATTCTTAACACATACCTCCTCTATTTTTGTCAATGGTGGAAGTTCAGCAATCCTTTGCAGTTTTGATGACAAATAGTTTTTCAATTGTAAATATTTAAAAAAATGCTTTGGGGGTATTAAATATTTTTTACACAACTGATCAAATGTGAGCAGTATGCCATCTGCATATAGGTCTTTAATTTTTTGAATGCCTTTATTTTTCCATATTTTAAATCCCCCATCACTTTTACCAGGCGTGAACTTTTCATTTCCCCAAATAGGGGTAAATTGCGAAAGCGATGGAGGATCGCCCACATATTTATGAGCTGCATGCCAAATTATAATTGTATTTTTCAAGAAAGGGTTCCTTGTAGTTTTAATATCTTAGTGTCTGAAGAATATAGAAAAGTGTGTAAGGGAAGATCTGGAACAGATTTTTGCTCGATGTCAACCCAGGCTGGAGGTGTTGTTGGGCAGAAATAATGGGTGGCTGATGTTAGTTGGGCAGCCATATAATACCATCTGAGGTTGGGGACTTGGAGACCTCCTCTTTCATAGGGCAAGTAAAGTAGTTGTAAGCGGAGCCTTGCCTTCTTATTATTCCAAATAAATTGGTTAAATAGTTTGTTTAAACTGTCAAAAAATGAAGTTGGTAGGGGCAACGGAAGTGTTTGGAAGTAATATAAAAATTTGGGTAAAATTGTCATTTTTAGGATATTTATCCGGCCTATCATAGATACAGGCAGGTTTGTCCAACGGTTTAGCATTTCCGTGACCTCTCCTACAAGGGGATCATAATTTATTGAGGTTATGTCCTTGAGGCTTGGAGTGATCCTAATGCCTAAATATTTAAAGCCTGTTGTAGTTGTCTTAAATGGGGTGGCCACCACAGGGCTTCTTCTTTCTTCCTCATTAAGAAACATTAATTCTGATTTAGAATTGTTAATTTTGTATCCTGAAAATTCTCCAAATGTTTTTATTAATGTTACTAAATTAGGGATACTATCTTTCAGATTAGTCAAAAAAAATATAATATCATCTGCAAATAAAGAAATTAGATGGTCTCTTCCTCCAATTCTTATCCCTGATATTCCTGCATTTGCTCTCACAGCCATGGCCAGAGGTTCTATTGCTAACACAAAGAGAATTGGTGACAGAGGGCAGCCCTGCCTGGTTGATCGCTGTAAATTAAAGGGTTTTGATACGTTATTATTAGTTAAAACTTGTGCTGTTGGATGTGTATACAATAATCGGATCCATTTCAGGAATGTTTCACCTAGTCCATATCTGGGGAGCACCTGCAGGAGATAATTCCATTCTATTCTATCGAAGGCTTTGCACGCATCTAGTGATAGCAGTGCAGTGTCCTCCCTATTGTTTTTCTCATAAAGTACATTGAGGACACGTCTTATATTATGATAGCCTTGTCTCGTTTTAACAAAACCTTGTTGATCGTCTGTTATCAAATTAGGCACACATTTATCTAGTCTTCTAGAGAGTGCTTTACACAAAATCTTCGTATCACATCCCATAAGACTAATTCCCCTATAAGAGGAGCATTCAGTCGGAGGCTTATTTGGCTTCAATAAAAGGGTTATTGTAGCTAATCTCAGTGAGTCTGGGAGTATTCCGGACTTATATGACTCCTCATACATGTTAAGAAGTGGCAGTATTAATTTATTTTTAAATGTTTTATAGAATTCCATTGGAAGTCCATCAGGACCAGGCGTTTTACCGCTATTCAGGTCGTCTATGGCTTCTGACAGGTCTTTTATTGTTAAATGACTATCAAGGGCTGTTTTATCCTCTTCTGAGAGGGTTTGAAATTTTAACTGATCAAGAAATGCATCTTGTGTTTCTCTGTTTCCCGTATATTCAGATTGGTATAAAGATTGATAAAACTCTCTGAAATTTTCATTTATTTTTAAAGGGTCTGTTGTTATAATACCCGATTTGGACTTTATGTGGGTGATGGCCTTTTCTGCTTGCATCTTTTTTATCCTCCAGGCCAATAATTTTCCTGCCTTCTCTCCTTGGTCATAAAATAATTGTTTGGTCCACATTAAACTTTTTGCCACTTTCTCTGCTGTTAATTTATCATACCTGGCTCTTAGAATAGTCAGATTGTTTAGTTTAGTGGGATCATTGCTCTGGTAAAATTCTGTTTCATTAGATTTAATTTGCCTTTCTAATGATTTTAATTCTTGGTTATATTGCTTACTCTTGTTGCTACTGTAGCTTATAATTTCCCCTCTTATGTAAGCTTTAAATGCTTCCCACCTAATACTAGCTGTGGTTTCATCTTTATTTATTTGAAAATATTGATCAATGCAAGTTTCTATAAATTTGACAAATGATGGGTCCTTTAACAAAAATGTTTGCATCCTCCATCGCTTTACACCTTGATCAACTTCGCCCAATCTAACTGATAGACATACTGCTGCGTGATCACTAATCACAATACTGTTATACCAACAGTTCTCAACACAAGGTAATAACTCTGTAGAGATAAGAAAGTAGTCTATCCGCGAATGACTTTGATACGAACTAGAATAACATGAAAATTCCCTGTTATTTGGATTCCTTGTTCTCCAGACCTCATTTAATCTCAAATCTTTCATATAGTTAAAAAGTATTTTTCTAGTCTGGGTATGAGTAGTCTCAGTTTGAGACGACCTATCCAGGTTAGGGTCCAGGGCGCAATTGAAGTCCCCTCCTATGATATAAAGGCCCTCCAAGGTTGATATTGTGAGAAATAGATTTTCATAGAAGGATGGGTTATCCTCGTTGGGGCCATAGATATTTATCAGGTTTATTTCTAACATGGAGATACGGCCCTGCACAATTACATATCTCCCGTTTGGATCTGTAATCACCCTCGTAGTTTGAAATGGGATTGACTTATGTATAAGAGTAATGACTCCTCTGGCATGTCTAGTAAAAGAAGAGAAATATACCTGACCCTGCCATCTTTTGGTTAATAAATGTATCTCTGATGCAGTAAGATGAGATTCCTGTAGAAAAATAATCCTAGAGTTAAAATGTTTTAGTCGGTTTAATACTTGTTTCAGTTTAGCTAACTTCCGTATCCCCCTAACGTTCCAGGTCGTAATGTTAACCTTCAAAATGTTCTCTTTAGTTGCCCTCTCCATAAAATATTGTCAGACTGTTCACTTAAATAAACAAAGTAAAGGGAAAATTGAAGAAGCAGGTTTGCACATACATTCACACACTCACACATACCAGATAAAGAACTTGTAAACAATTTCTGATTGAACATTTGCATTTCCTTGTTGGAAATGTCTCCCCCCTCCCTTGAACAAATTATTTGGAGGGCGTTAATCCACATCACTGAGGAGTAACTAGTCAACGCGACCTCTCCAAAACCCCATAAATCAGACAGTGTACACTAACCATATAATGATACTGATTCTTCCCCCATAATAAAGTAAAGTTTACCCTTGGTAGGACAAAACAAAACAAAAAAAAAGACTTAGGTGAGGTTCAGCTGTTAATCTACAACCCAAAAACGATTGCAATCAAACTTAGAACGAATATGCGCTTAAAAACGCCCAGTTATGGTAACATAAGTCCCACATAAATTCGAGCTCAAAATTTTATCTGTCTCTTATCAGTGACTCAATTACTGGTCGGTTATGTTGAAGCAGAGGCAGTCTTATGGAGTGTCTTAATGGTTAACCTGTTGTTTAACCAACTCACTGGTGATGAGCATCCTCTGCTGTTTCCTTCGGCAAATTCTTGTAGAATTTTTCGGCTTCTTGAGGTGTTGAGAAAAGGTGGATCTTCCCACCGTACAGGATTCTGAGTCTGCATGGGTTGTGCTGGAATCCACGGAAGGCATTGATATCAATAAACAGTTTGACAACCGGGTGAAATCCCCGTCGGATCCGAACCGTCTCCGCAGACAGATCCTGTGCAAATGTGATCTTGGCCCCATCATGTGTAATTTGTTGTTTTCTTGCTTCCCGATATACCAGTTCCTTCTCTTGGAATTTTAAGAAACGAATAAGCACCGCTCTGCTCTGGTTTGGTTTCCCAGAGGCAAGCGTGCGATGCACTCGCTCCAGTGTGAATGACTTGTCGGGCGCCAGCCCCAGCCACTTGGGTAGCATGATGCTAATAAAGTCGAAGAGTGATTGTTGCCCCTCTGCTCCCTCTTTTATGCCGAAGATGCGCAGGTTCTTTCGTCGTCCGCGGTTTTCCAAATCATCTGTTTTGGCTTCAAGAAGTGCGATTCGTTTGATAGCCGAGTTCAGTGACGTTTCTGTTTTCTCAAGTGTGCTTTCAACTTCGGCAATGCGGGCTTCGGCCTCTTCGATATGAGCCCCCTGGTTCAATATGTCTTGCTTTACCTCCGAGACTTTACCCTCCAGTGCAGTCACTGCGCTCGCCATCCCAGTCAGTCTTATATCGATGCTGTCCAACTTGGCTCCAAAATCCGACCGGAGTGATTTGAGTTCATCCAAAACCTCGGCTATGCTAGCCATGTTAGCATCTGTGTCGGACGTTGATGGTATAGCGCCTGTCTTGCGTCTTCGGGTAAAGATGTCACACTGTTTCACAGATGAAGCTTTTGACATGTCAGTGCCGTATATTCCAGACCACACTAACAGCATATGCAAGGGTTTTTTATAGAAAGTTTGTACACTGTCCTGAGAGCGACCTCGCTAAGCTGCCATCTTAATGCTTGGCCACGTGACCCCCCCTCTGGAAAGCTGAGTTGAATTTCATATGCCACACCCAGGCCTGACCTTCTGTCAGACCTGCTGAATCAAGAAATCACTTAAATACAACCTGCCTGAACAGTAAAGTAGGTCACTGACATCTGTAAGTCTGGAAAGAGTTATAAAACCATTGTAAGGCTTTAGTAAACCACATGGAGAAAACCTGGAACAGTGATGAACCTTTCCACAAGTGGCCAGACTAACAAAACCAGTCCAAGGCCGCATCAAGAAATCACACAAGAAGTCCTAAAAAAGCTCAGATCAACATCTAAAGGACTGCAGGCCTCACTCGTCTTAGTTAAGGTCCGAGGATAATATTTTAGCCCAAAGCACAAAGACGACCAAAAACGGTTACAAAGGTTCATCTTAGATTTGCCAAAGAAAAAAAGACTTTAGGGAAAATATTCAGTGAAACTGAACTTTTTGGAAGGTTTGAGTCTTATTACATCTGGTGTAAAATTCACACAGTATTTCATAAAAAGAACATCATGCCAACAGTGGTAGTGTGATGGTCTGGGGCTGGAGCGCTAGCTGCAACTGATGGAGTGGTCTCGTCAAAGACTTAAATCTGATCGAGATGTCAAAGCATCTCAGGCTGTTCGTGCGAGAAAACCCTCCAATGCGGCTGATCAAAGTCGCATGTTTCATTTAATCATGTTATCTCTGTCTAATATTAAAATTTGTTTGATGACATGAAACATGGCAGTGTGACAAACATGCAAAAAGAAAAGTTCAGGAAGGGGCAAAGACTTTTTCACAGAACTGTAGCCATGTACACCTCAGAATCCATCGTGCTATTTCTATCAGTACTCATCAATAAACACCGGTGACCCAGGTCCACTGAAGTGTTAGATGCTTTTTCTATCCTGGCATTCCTGCACTGACAGTGGTTTGCATCGTGTTGTAAGCCTTTCATTCATGCAGACATGTCTTGATTGTAGACTTTGATGGTGACATGGATCAGTGCTACTGGCTGGGATTTTGTAAAGACAGTTTTCTTATCCAAGGGAAGAAGTGTGAGATCATTCACTTTGATTATCTTCTGTGGTCTTTGTGCATTTCTTTTTCTTAAGACTGTGTCAGATTGGTGACCTGGCATGAATTTCTCTAACAGTTTTGGTTGGTATTTCTTGTGATGGCCTTCTTAGCACTGACGTCTCTTTTCACCACATATTGAGAGCTTTGGTGAACAGCTATAAAATATGAGTTCAGCATCTTCTCTCTCCACTCTGCGTTGTGTCCTCATCTCTCTATCTCTCGCTTTCCTCTGAGCTGCCAACTGGTCAGAGTAGATAGCTGTTCACCTTTTAAGATGAAGAGAAGGAAACAGATGTGCTAATTCTGCTTTGGATCAAAAAGCTACGATATAAAAGAATACACATGATCATATTCAAAGGCAGATGGTCTATGAATGGCTTAAGACCTTTCATCACCATGTAAATATGTATGTTTGCATTCCTCTCATGTTCATATATATAGACTAATGCAATACTTTTGTTATGAAGGATGTTATTATCAAAAACTCTGGTAAAAGCACTACAATCTGAAAGTTGTGACAACATGGGCAGCCAGAAGACCAATGCAGGCAAAAGAGGTGCAGCACAGAGACAGCGGACCACCAAAGGGTCGGACGTTTTTTAGGTAGAATGGGGCTCAAGAAGAGCCAGCCGTTTGCATGCACTTGGAAAACAGACGCCAGAAATAAAGATCAAACTGGAAAAAACACCAAAAAGTGATGGCAGAGAGTATTCAATCACATTCAACAGCTGCATGTAAAAGCCTGGGAGGTATAAAGAGAAGTCATGGTGGGAAGTTCCCGATGCGGCATGAGCCAATAGCAGCATTTTTAGATCAACTAAGAGACGGCGTGTTGGAGCAGGACAGGAGCCGGCTGAAAACTCTGCTGCCCGTTGCGCGTTTGTGAACTCTAGAAACTATAAGTACAAGCTTCTAAGAGCTCTGTTTGGGTAATATAGTAATAACATATATATTCTGGTGGGGCGCACCCACTCAGGAGAGTTTATGTGAGGAGAATGATTTGACATTCAATTCTAGAAGCCAATGAATTGAAGAAGGGGTTGACTTTTCCTCGAGCTACATGATGACAAACCTGCCATCAGCATTTGGGGTTTTTTGTCTGCTTGCTTTTAAATGAATACAAAAATGATACATGCAGGGTAAAAACTATGCATAAAGTACACAATCGGCACTTTTCTAATTATTCTAAATATTCTTAACTATTTAAACATCTTTCAGTATCCTGCTCTGTCTGCACACCACAACCTGAGTTTGCCAGGTATCTGTTCTTTCATTTTAATAACGGTACAGTACTCTGTTTTGGTAACTATTGTCCATGATGTAAATATGTAAAGACTGTGTGTGCTTCTGTTCTGTGTCCTGTTCTGTTTGTTTACGTGTGTTTTTTGCTGCTGTTACAACCAAATTTCCCCCGGTGGGACAGTTAGAGGATTCTTCTATTCTAAAGCACAACTTAGATCTGGTCAAATGTCCCTTTGGTAAGTTTCCCTCTAAATACATTTTCAGTAGCCGAGTTTTTGGATATGTTAGTTCAGTTTAAATGATTGTAATCCCTGCACAGACTTGATTTTTTTAAGTACTGTTGGGTTTAGTTTTTTTAACCTTTATTACGACAGAATAGTTGAGAGTGGACAGGAAAGGAAAACTCGGGTCTCTGCTGTACCTTTGTGGCATATAGCTCGCTTGCTCAACCTTGTGAGCTACACAACCAGTTTCATTTTGGAAAGGTTATTCCACAACTTTAGCGTGCCTTGCTCCACAGCAGGTGTTTCTGCCTTGCTGATGCATGTATCATGCCTAGCAGCCGGTACAGTTTTCTCCAGGTTGAACGACTCACCTCGACTCCTTCAAACATTCTCACCATAAAGCTTCCCTTCAAAAATGACGTTTCTTTGTTCACATGATCACCTATAAACTTTATAAAGTGTCAGTTTTAGATGGTAGCCTCTCATTTAATGGTGATGTAAAACTTGGACAGTGGAAAGTGACACATGTTTCCAGTTCATGCCTGGCATGTGCAGACTGGTTTCTGGGCTGGATCTGAACCAGCATCTTCTCCACTGAGGCTGACAGTTTGGGCCTTTGTCCAGTGGCTCCTCCAACTCTTTAATAGCAGCTTCACACTGAGACCGTGCTGACCTGAGTAAACCTACAATTCTGTTTTTCACATTTGTTCATGCAGAGAAAAGTAAGAGAACTTCACCAGGAGGCAGACATTGTAGAATCAGTGCCACTAAATTCTTATTGCATGTTGATTTTTGTATATCTTTGGCCTTGTGTTCCTTTATGGGAAAAGAAAACCAAATAATTACCATTTTTAAGCGCTGTCTAAAGTGTGTGCTGAGCATTCACTGTAGAAAAAGAACAACTCAAAGACCAATATAGCCAAAACATTTCTATCAATGATGAGCGTAACTTAACAAAACTACTGTTTTGTGTTGCTATGTGTGAATGAAGTCATGTGACACATCAGGAGTGACCCCTGCCTGAACAGCAGAATCCCTCCCAGTGAAGCCTGCAATGGTTTAGTTGTTGTCAGATTAAAGGAAAGGAGCGCCAGCCTGAAACGGGCTGTATATCACTACGTGTAATATATCACTATTTGCCATCTCGAAACAACCTGTTTTCTGGTGAACCCTCATGATACCACTGATGGTTTTATTCGATAACATACACAAGTGAAAAACTTGCATGGGTGTGGATTTGAAAGGATGTGGCCCTTTACCAAGAATGACCTAACAACCATCCTGAACTGCATTATTAAAAGATGTCCCACACATTTAAATTCGAAGCGAGCTCTTGGTAGCAGGCTTTCCTAACATACTGCTTTTTCTCAATTTGACCTACTTAAGGAGCCTTTAAAATATGAAGCGCAGAAACGCGTAGCGGGCCCACAGAGAATGAAGAAGAGCTGACAGAGCATCATGGGTGGAACCGGGAACAACAGCAACACAAAGGAAACATTGCAGTCCAAATGGATTCCTAAAGCCTGTTTCACTGTTAAACAAACAAGAACGAAAGAGCGTGCGTCATTGACAGACGTTGACGTCATTGTGTTTGTTAACAATACGCAGCTCGATGCGGTTGATCAGCTCCGGCTCCTGAAGGCCTCACGGTGCACACAAAGAACTAAAACATCCACCGCCATTCACCCACATCACCCTCTTCCTGCAGTCTCCTCTTTCTCGCTGTGCGCGGAGGAGCTGCGGCGTGGATGCTGCTGCCATAAAGTAACGCCATCCATCCATCCCCGCCACACACACCTACACCCTGCGATCACGGACACATTTCCCTCGGCCGGCCCTTTCCGCAGTTTACCTTGTAGATGAAAAATCACTCGGGCATTAATCCATGATCAGCACGTCGCTGTCGCTGCCTCGATCACGGTTCTTCCACCGGTGCGGCGCAGAATGGGCGAAATAAATAATTATTACGAGCTGGTCCTGCGTCCAATCGCCGAGCTAAAGATGCGCCATAGACAGAAAACCACATTCGGCTCCTCTGCAAAGTCGTTCGCATCCAAGCACAAGAGCTTGTCTATTGTGTTTTCGATCGCCGAGTCCTACAGTGGCCCTTTCTGTCTCGTAATTTCTCCTCCACACACACATGCACACACGCAGAGCGGAGAGGCTCAGTCTCATTTAAAGAGATAGGCGAGGGCAGCTGGAGCAGCGGCGTGCACAGAGCCACCGTGTCTGCTTCTTATGTAACCCGAGGAGCAGCAGCTTCTGCATGCTGCACACCCCGAAAACCAAACACCAACAGCTGCTTTACCTGTGCCCGTGTGTGTATGTGACTGCTACCTGAAGCAACAGCGCACGTCATTCTCCACTCGTGACAGACAGCAAACTTCACTGAACCCCCATTACTGTGGAGGACACACAAAACTGTGTGTAGGCCGCTCATATGATGCAGAAGTTGGAGCAACATTAAACAATTTGCTCATGAATAAAGAAGCGAGTTATTTAACTCTTCACCAACTGGGTGACTCCGCATGCTCCGACTATTACAGCATTTGTAAACATGCTCTGTGAAAAACTGGTGTTTGACCTTAAGAAAGAGTTCAGGCTGCCACAGTTATCCAGATGTAAGGTCAGCAGCATATGCAGATTCTCGTTTTGCAGTCTTCTGGTCACCGATTTTGGGAAATGCACTGATCCTTGGAAGTTTTTACTTTATGCACTGAGGGATGTACTAAAACGATTATCTTCAAAGACAGCACGGACAGGGGGTGAAGAAGAAAAACAGAAGAGGGATGCTAAAAAGTGGCAGACATATGCAGTCCTACTTTTAAACTTGATTCTTTTAAAACTCTTTGTTACTATAGCAACACAGTCTTAGTTCAAAGGAAAACTACTTGAAAAGTAAGCCAACAGAGCGGGGACAATACACCTTCATTAGAAGTTATAATAAAATGTAGCAAGAAAGGTGCACAGCTTATCTGACCAATGGGCAAACTCCTGCCCATTGCATCGATCGTTTTGTCATTTCTATGATATTATGATTTATTCCTTAATATTCCAGCACACTTGCTGCACAAATTAGCAGGCGGCAAAACTGACTTCTTTCCAGTTCACAGAGCCCTTACATTCGATATCTTAATTTCAGTGATATTTATCTAGCTGTGCTAGAAAGTATCATCACATCTGACTCTTAATATATGGTGCAAATACATTTGCTGATTATAAAACCTGAAGTTTGTCACAAACAGCGGGTAAAAATTCAAGAGCACTTCAATACTGACTCCAGTTTTGGACCAAGAAGCCAGGTCCTATAGAGTTTATTGGAATAACTACTTCCTACTGGGAATGTATCTCTTTATAAGCCGTGCTTTGATAAGGAAGTGACGCCACGGTAGACTCTCCTCCTATGTTTGATCTGTCCATTTTCTCCCTTTTTCTTTATTGCTGTGCCACTCTCTCAGTCCAAAGAGGCAGGGAGCTGGAGAGCATTCTATTTTTAGTCCTACAAGCCTGTTCAGCCTCCCACCCACTTTGGCACAAAGAGATACACCCACATAGATGCACACAAAGCGTCAGTAGACAGTGCGCATTCAGGCACAAAACACAAAAGGTTCCATTTTACTGTACAAAACGTACCGACACAAATACACACACACACACACACACACACACACACACACACACACACACACACACACACACACACACACACACACACACACACACACAAAGTCAATTAAGGCATTTGACAAACACTCATTGTATTCTATAGCGGGGGAAGGGCTCCCAGTGCCAGCAGCTTCTGTAAGGAATCCATCCGTTTTTGTGCATGTGTAGATAGTAGCAGCAGTAGTGCACGAGGTGCTTTATATTGTAAGGTAAAAACCCTAAAATGATACAAAGAAGACAGAGAAAAACCCAACAATCATATGACCCCCTATGAGCAGCACTTTGGCAACAGTGGGAAGGAAAAACTCCCTTTTAACAGGAAGAAACCTCCGGCAGAACCAGGCTCAGGGAGGGGCGGGGCCATCTGCTGTGATTGGTTGGGGTGAGAGAAGGAAGACAGGATAAAGACATGCTGTGGAAGAGAGACAGAGGTTAATAACAGATATGATTCAATGCAGAGAGGTCTGTTAATACATAGTGAGTGAGAAAGGTGACTGGAAAGGAAAAACTCAATGCATCATGGGAATCCTCGGCAGCCTACGTCTATTGCAGCATAACTAAGGGAGGATTCAGGGTCACCTGGTCCAGCCCTAACTATATGCTTTAGCAAAAAGGAAAGTTTGAAGCCTCATCTTGAAAGTAGAGATAGTGTCTGTCTCCTGAATCCAAACTGGAAGCTGGTTCCACAGAAGAGGGGCCTGAAAACTGAAGGCTCTGCCTCCCATTCTACTTTTAAATACTCTAGGAACAACAAGTAGGCCTGCAGAGCGAGAGCGAAGTGCTCTAATAGGGTGATATGGTACTACAAGGTCATTAAGATAAGATGGGGCCTGATTATTTAAGACCTTGTATGTGAGGAGCAGGATTTTGAATTCAATTCTGGATTTAACAGGAAGCCAAAACAGGAGAAATCTGCTCTCTCTTTCTAGTCCCTGTCAGGACTCTTGCTGCAGCATTTTGGATCAGCTGAAGGCTTTTCAGGGAGTTTTTAGGACTTCCTGATAATAATGAATTACAGTCGTCCAGCCTGGAAGTAATAAATGCATGAACTAGTTTTTCAGCGTCACTCTGAGACAGGATATTTCTAACTTTAGAGATGTTGCACAAATGGAAGAACGCAGTCTTACATATTTGTTTAATATGTGCATTGAAGGACATGTCCTGGTCAAAAATGACTCCAAGGTTCCTCACAGTGTTACTGGAGGCCAAGGTAATGCCATCCAGAGTAAGAATCTGGTTAGATACCATATTTCTAAGCTTTTCAGGGCCGAGTACAATAACCTCAGTTTGATCTGAACTAAGAAGCAGAAAGTTAGCGGCCATCCAGGTCTTTATGCCTTTAAGACATTCCTGCAGTTTAACTCATTGGTGTGTGTTATCTGGCTTCATGGACAGATAGAGCTGGGTGTCATCTGCATAGCAGTGTAAATGTATGCTATGTCTTCTAATGATGCTGCCTAAGGGAAGCATGTATAATGTAAACAGAATTGGTCCTAGCACTGAACCCTGTGGAACTCCATAATTAACCTCAGTGTGTGAAGAGGACTCTCCATTTACATGCACAAACTGGAGTCTATTAGATAGATATGATACAAACCACTGCAGTGCAGTACCTGTAATACCTACAGCATGTTCTAATCGCTCTAATAGGATATTATGGTCGACAGTATCGAACGCTGCACTGAGGTCTAGCAGGACAAGCACAGAGATGAGTCCACTGTCAGAGGCCATAAGAAGATCGTTTGTAACCTTCACTAAAGCTGTTTCTGTGCTGTGATGAGCTCTGAAACCTACTTAGTTTTTTGGTCTGAAATATCAGTCAGTGTCAGATGGATTTGTTGTCATGGTGTTCTGCAGATTTCCAGTAAATTGTTGTTGTCTAAAGAAAAACAGTGGTGTGGTAAAGTATATACACCTTCCAACAACCAATTACATGTATAAAATATCTCAAACTGTATCACAACATATTGTTGTTATAAACTGTCCTATTAATTATATTCCACACTCCTACTACACCAGTGCTGAACAGGATGGGCAAAATTCATGAAATGTTCCAGAGTCTACAGAGCTTTTCGATTCTTATTGTGAGTGGGAAAACACTAGTGTCATTTTTAACTGAAAGGCATCACCTTACACACACACACACACACACACACACACACACACACACACACACACACACACACACACACACACACACACACACACTGTCTGTCTCTGAAGGTTGTGACTCCATCACTGTCATGTTGTCATGTTTTAATACAACAAAGCACAGAGCACTGATTACACTCAGGAACAGAAAGACCGGGTTAGAGTGGCACCAAACATTTAAAGAGCCTCCATGATGCTGGTGAAATAAAAGCTGCCAGGATATCAGTCCAGTCAAGACTGCTTTTTCTGTTACAGAAGACAAACTAGAAGAGCACCTGAGGGGCTCTGGACTTCGAGCAGTGATTGATTACAAAGCACATTATTAAAACCAATCTTATGTAAAAGTGTTTTAGTTTGCCCACTTACTTGAACCTCTGAATAGGAGTACTTTTGCACCTCAATCATCAACATCTTGATTGTTTCATTTCAAATCCACTGTGTTGGAGCACACAGGCAAATCATGTTCCAAGCTCTCGTGAATTCATGAGTTACCTGAAGAATCAGCACAAAATTTCATCTAAAACACGATTAAATTAAATAACATTGATTTGTGCTGCCTAACTCTGCTCCATGAAAGGATGGGCTACAACTCTATCAGAAACACTTGGAAGGTCACCTTTAGTGTCCATTCACAGGTTTACTCAAGCTGTTCTTCTGCCTTACAAATAGGCAGCAGAAACTGAAAATCAGTATTCAAATGCACATGCCTAATACGAAATGCTTACTCACCCAATAAAAAGGAAAGTTGCTTCTTTTTTCACCAGCAATGTATTAATATAACAAAAAATATATATTTAAAAAAAAGGGGCGGGGGTGGTGGCAATTAGTTTGGTGTTTTAATCCCTGGGTCATCCTACACTTTATTCAAATTCAGGTTAAAAGCCTGCTGTGGGTCCAGTACAGCCCACAGCCCTGTGCTGTGGGACATTATCAACACAAGTCATAATCTGGGTTTGAACATTCTGCATATTGTATTCATACAAATGAGTGTCCACTGAATCACAGTCAAATATATGTGAACTCATATACAAGCATGTACTGCAGTGGAGATGACTCAGCCACAAGCATTGCCATGGAAACACTGCCTCTTTGCATTCAGTCTCTTAGTAACTGTGCAGTTGCCGAGGAACAGACCACTGTGTAGTTGTGTGTTTGTGTGTGTGAGTGTGTGCACTGAGAAATGATGTAAGTCTCTGGCTCAGTATTTGGGTGGATTCTAAAATGAGTGAAAGTGCAAAAAGAGTATATAATATATATACTTTATTTCTTTATATATATTTATTTTATGTTTAAAGGCTTTCTCTGAGATTCCTCAGGAAAATAACCATCTAGCTACCGGCCACCTTTATCTAATTCACCTGGTCCAGTATGAACTGGGCCAGTGCTGTGGGTGTTTTGGACCTTGTGAAGCCTTGCCAACAGCATCCTCCCCATCTGCCATGTCCTCTCCATGATGCTATACATGTGGTCACAGTGACCTCTTCCAAATAATGTCTTTTGTCATGTTTCATCTCCAGACGGTTGTGACCAAACTCTTCAGTATCACAGTGAAACGTGTCATAGACATGTCGCTCCCATGTCCATTTCACGCTTTGCCTCTCCAAAGCATCAAATGGACACATGTGCACAAGTTCAATTACTGCATGCAGAAGTTGCAATACCAGCAGGGGGAGATATATATTTAATAAATGTAAAACTATTTAATCACCAGAAATGATTACACTAGGCAGCTAACAAGTATTTATGCGTACATGTGTTACAAATGTCTGTGTAAACGCCTTCCTGTGATTATTGCAATGTTGGCTTGAAATAAAATATCTCCCTCTGCTGATACTGCAGCTTACTGCAACTTCTGCATGGGTGTCTATTTGATGCTTTGGAGAGGCAAAGCCTGAAATGGACACAGTGGCCCGGCGGGTCTATTACATGTTTTCCCATGATATCAGGTTGTCTTGTTTCTCTTGGTGGTGGAGTCTGCTTTGCCATTCTCAAAGTTGAACCATGACAAGGCAGGGCCAGAAAGATTTCAGGTCTGTATCAGACAGCTGCCAAGTGTCAGTGCTCATATTTTCACTGTCCACAACATCCATGTCCTCTTGTTTCACAGCTATCCACAATTATGTGTTTTGTAAGAATGGCAGCAGCAGAGCAAAGCACACACGCTAACAGAACTGATCGGCTGGTTACTTCAAAAAATGACAGCAACAAGGTAAATAATAGAAGTAACCAATAGTTAAATTAGATTCAGTAGATCCAAGGAGATTTAAGTTTAATTAAAACGGGCTGAATACAATAAAATAAAGAAACCAAAGGTCTTGTCTCGCCAACGTGCTGATAAGTCTGGCATGAACAGCACACCCAAGCTGATCCCACAAGTGTTGATGGAGTTGAGGTCAGGACTGCAGGCAGCCCATCCACCCTCTCCACTCACTCATTCTGGAGGTAGTCCCTGATAAACCCTGCTTTGTGGAGCCGAGCATTGTTTGCAGTCCATCTCATCTCTAACCATCTCGACGGATTTAAGTCAGGTGACTGTGGAGGCCAGGCCATCGGGCGCAACACTCCATCACTCTCCTTGTTGGTCAGAGAGCCCTCACACAGCCTGGAGGTGTTTGGGGTCATTGTCCTGTTGGAAAAATAGCAACTCGGATACGATGGCATATCACTGCACGATGCTGTAGTAGCCATGCTGGTTCAGTGTACCTTCAGTTTTGTATAAATCCCCATCACACCTCCTCCTCCATGCTTCACAGTGGGAACCATGCATGTAGAGACCATCGTTCACCTTTTCTGCGTCACATAAAGACACATCAGGTGGAACCAAAGATCTCAAATTTGCACTCATCAGACCAAAGCACAGATGGTCTAATGTCCACTCCTTGTGTTTCTTGCCCAAACAAATCTCTTCTTCTTGTTGCTTTTCCTTAGTCGTGGTTTCTTAGCAGCTATTTGACCATAAAGGTCTGATTCACACAGTCTGCTCTGAACATGTAGAGATGTATCTGCTACTGGAGCTCTGAGTGGCATTTATCTGGGCTCTGATCTGAGGCGCTGTTAACTTGTGATTTCTGAGGCTGGTGACTCAGATGACTGTATCCTCAGCAGCAGAGGGGCTCTTGGTCTTGCTTTCCTGGGGCGTCCTCATGTGAGACAGTTTCATCGTAGTCTTGATGGTTTTTGTGACTGCACTTGGGGACACATTCGAAGTTTTAGCAATTTTCTGACTGACTGACCTTCAGTTCACATGGTAAAATGGTAAATGGCCTGCATTTGTATAGCGCTTTTCTAGTCCATAGGACCCCAAAGCGCTTTACACTACATTCAGTCATCCACCCATTCACACACACATTCACACACTGGTGATGGTAAGCTACATTGTAGCCACAGCTGCCCTGGGGCGCACTGACAGAGGCGAGGCTGCCGGACACAGGCGCCACCGGGCCCTCTGACCTTCAGTTCACATGGCAGACGTCTCACAATGGTTTTACCCAAGACCTCTGCTGATAATGACCCAAGCCTTAATTCCACACCTTGGTTCATGTGGTGAAACACACATGTTTTGTTTTGTCTTTTGAAAGTAGGTGGGTTTAACCGTTCTTAAAATAAGCAGGGACTTGACCAGCTACCAGTGAAGTGCTGATTATGGAGGGCACACAGGGACTGATAGACTGCAAGATATTTTTGAACAATGGTAAAATGTCAGAGAGCAGAAGGATGCTTTCACATAGTCAATTAATTTGACCATCTCTTTCTAAAATACCAGACTGAGTTAGAGTAAGAATACACTGCAAGCCGCCAGAGAAGAGAAACATTTCTCATATTACAGATTTTTTCTAAAAGCACAAAGAAAGTAAGAATGTCCCCACAGCCTTCATTTGAAAAACTGGGACAACAGGTGGAACAGGATGATGAGACATGGGCAGTAACGCTTTACTGTAATCCGATTACTTTTTTCAAGTAACGACTAAAGTAAGGGATTACTATAGCAAGGAAGAAAATAGACTACTGTTACTTTCCTGTAAGCACGCTACGTTACTGCATTACTAAACCGTGATTTAGTTTGTGACAGTGTGTCATTACAGTGACGCACGGGCATGTTGTGGTTACAGACGTGTGCAGGTCAGCAATGGATAATATGGAGTGATGGAGAGAGTACGCCCACGCAGCGCTTAAAGCTTGGACGTACTCACATTACTTTGAGTTTGATTCTGTAAAAAGTGACAACACATTAGCGTCTGCTGTTACTCTGCGTGGGAAGAAAACTCCTTTCTGAGCGAGCAGCGAGCACGCTGCCACGGGAACGTGACATTCACAGAGAAACCCCCGGATCCCCCCACTGACATGACCGCCGTGGACAAACCTCCACTCGCCCCACTCCTGCTAAACAGGTGACAATAGATTTAGGAGCTGCTGAGTCTTTGATTTTATTCATTTATTTGCTGAGTTTTACTTGCATCTATTTGAAAGAGTGTAAACACAAAACATTATTTTATTTGATATGCTGGAATATGCAGAACATAGGTTTAAATGGTAAATTTCTTCATGTGAAAGACTGTAACATATACTTAAATTTTTGCTTGATGAAATGTGCATGAAGTTAAAAGATTAAAACTAATAAAACAATTTTTAAAAAGAGACTTTTCCATTTGATTCGATTTGATATGATGATTATGCAGCAGAATGGGGCTGAAAGGTCTGTTGCTTTATTACGTATTCAGCTTGTGTATCATGTTTTTGTAATAAGTAATAATAAGTAATAAGTATCTAACTACTTTTGAAAATAAGTAATCAGTAGAGCAATGGGATTACTTTATTGGAGAAGTAATCAGTAATTAGTAACTAATTACTATTTGATGAGCTTATCTCCATAAGTACTCAACTACTCAACAAATACCCAGTGAATACTGTGATTTATCCCAACAGAAGAGTTTGAAACAGGTGGCTGACGACAGCGTCGGAGGTCCTCGGGAGGCTTGGACGGAGGCTGACTTTGCTGGCAGAGACCCTTTGGAGTCAAGTCCAGATATTCACAGTGGTGAAAAAGGTGATGTAATAAGTTGCCGGACCACCAAGCTGCCGGACAGGGTGCCAGAAGTGGCAGAGACACTCTGCTGAAGGTAGAGGTGACGGACCACCTCTGGAGGCTTGGTGGGGGGCCGCCTTTGGCAAAGGTGATATCAAACCACCAAAGGTGTGCTGATAGGTGGCTGGCAATGGCAAAGGAGAATAACCACAGGCTCAGCAGAGCACCCAGCTAACACTGGAGGCTGGGGCTGTATTGGCTTAAAATCCTCCAGGGGTCCAGAGTAAACCGAGGCCTCTGGCTTGGTCCCTGGGCAGACGCTGGGCAAAGAAACAGACTCTGAGAGAACCAGTTTTGTAGCACAAACAAGAGTCTCTGTAGACCTCAGGAATACGAACTGTCTTAGAGAATGTGACCTCAGGAGTACAATAAACAGTCTTTGCAGGGGCCCCGTGCTAGGCAACAGTACAGCTTACAGCTCAGATGCACTGTCAACATTTGCAGAGGAGCCCAAAACAGGAGAGGAGCAACCAGGGCCATCAGGAATCTCACTAATAGTTTCTACACTGAGGAACAAAAGACAAATATTTTTTGTGAGCCCGCTTAACAATTGAAACACATAAAACACTGAATAACACTGTCCCTGAATAAGCTGCCTGGGCTCCTCCACAGAAAACGAAATCCCCTTTAGGGGTGGGTTTTTATAATCGATTCATCGATTAAAATCGATTCTGGCTTGGATAACGTAAAATCGATTCATTAAAATCCTGAATCGATTTTTTAATATAAATTTATTTTGCCCGAAATGCCAGAATCTCAGGTGACATCTCACAAAATTTCAAGAACCACCAAACAGTTAAAACAGTAAATGAGAGCAGGTACACGGATTCTGCACATAGACACACACACACAGCGCGACCCGCGGATCAGAATCAGTTAGTTGTCGCCTTTCTCACGGTCGGGGCTGAAAGCCGACAGCTCGCTGATTCTGATCTGTCGGCGGGTCGGCGCTTTGTGTTCACGTCCTTTATGAGCCGATTCTAAAGCTGTTAGTTTGATGTCTCTCCAAACAATATTGACCGAACCAGCAGCAAAAGAAGATCCAAACCCTTCACATAAACATCGTCATGAATTCACTCTGACTTTTA